>NC_085866.1:3778608-3786108 GCF_034702125.1 Engraulis encrasicolus
ACTACATTACATTACATTACATTACACTACACTACACTACACTACACTACATTACATTACATTACATTACATTACACTACACTACACTACACTACACTACACTACACTACACTACATTACATTACATTACACTACACTACACTACACTACACTACACTACATTACATTACATTACATTACATTACATTACACTACACTACACTACACTACACTACATTACATTACATTACATTACATTACATTACATTACACTACATTACACTACACTACACTACACTACACTACACTACACTACACTACATTACATTACACTACACTACACTACACTACACTACACTACACTACATTACATTACACTACACTACACTACACTACACTACACTACACTACACTACACTACACTACACTACACTACACTACTCTACTCTACACTACACTACACTACACTACACTACATTACACTACACTACACTACACTACACTACACTACACTACACTACACTACACTACACTACACTACACTACATTACATTACATTACATTACACTACACTACACTACACTACACTACACTACACTACACTACACTACACTACACTACACTACACTACATTACACTTAGCTGAGGCTTTTTATCCAAAGCGACTTACAGTTTTTTGGGTTGCTTTTTTAAGTGCAGGGTATTGGTTACAGTCCCTGTTGCAGTGTGGGGTTAGGTGCCTTGCTGAAGGGCACCTCAGCCATGGAGTGGGAGTGGAAGAGTGAGATTCGAACCTGCAGCCCTCTGAGATGGTCCTGTTGCATGTCATGTCCTTGTTGCCCTGTTGCAGTCCTGTTGCATGTCATGTCCTTGTAGACTCTGAGATGTGCTGTTGCATGTCGTGTCCTTGTAGACTCTGAATGTGCTGGTGCCGGGGGCGGGGGCCAACGAGACCCAGACGGTGCCCACTAAGGTGCTGGACTGTGACACCATCACGCAGGTGAAGGAGAAGGCCCTGGAGCAGACCTGGAAGGGAACCTCCTACTCCCTCAGGCCCTCTACCGACTCTGTACACCTGGGTAAGACAACACACACGTCATACTCACATGAACACACACACACACACACACACACACACACACACACACACACACACACACACACACACACACACACACACACACACACACACACACCTCCTACTCCCTCAGGCCCTCCACAGACTCTGTACACTCTGTTGGAAAATCAAAATGGAGGACCATGGAGAAGATGCCCTTTTTCATGCATGAAAAGTGCAATTTTTCCAGTCACAAGGACTACTTAGAATTTGATGGTGATGGTAAGTATTCATGAAAAAGGTAACATTAGTGAATGGGCAGCATGAATTCTGGAAATAAACAACAAAAAATCCTGCACAGTGTCCCTTTAAGATACCTTTTAGTGGCCTATAAATCTATTGGGCCTGTCTTCAAACCAATTGAAAGTTCCTACAGCCGACATACTCTGTCAGGCCTAAGGATTAAGTTCAACCTCATTGCTTCTTGGCAAGCCACTGAGCACCATAACTCTACATCATCTGCTGTTGAGCTTCAGAAACATTTATCATCAATGTCCATCGCCACATTAGCAGAGTCCCCCCAGTGGAGCACAAAGCAGCCAGTCAGCTTCAGCCAGAAGCGTGGCACTGGGTTCAAATAGGGGCTGACAGGACACAGCAGTGTCTGCACTCATTTCAGCCGCTGCTGCACAATAATGTGTCTGTGTCTGAGGGGTAGACTACAAGGAGTAAACCGGGTTACGTTAAGAGGTAAATCATCTAATAGAAGAGCCTGGTAGAAGTCCTCATTTATCTCTTAACTGAAGAAAATGAGGACTCCAGGCTCTTCTAATAGGGGATTAACCTAACATGGTTTACTCCTGAACCAGCTTCTGAGTACAGGGCCCTGGTTTGACTACTGTGTGTTCCACTTCCTGTGCCTGCAGAGTGGCGGGCGGGGATGGCAGGTCACCTGATCCTGTCAGACGAGGACCTGACGTCCGTGGTGCAGGGGACCTGGAAACGCCTCAACACACTACAACACTACAAGGTCTGGACTGAGGAACGCATTTTTATGCAAACGCAAACTGCCTAAACATGGACAACACTGTTGAATATATTGTTGATCACTATGCCATTTGTTGTCTGAGTTAGTAAGCACTACAAGGTCTGTACCGAGGGCATTTGGTGCCCTAACATTACATTACATTACACTTAGCTGACACTTTTATCCAAAGAGACTTACAGTTATGTAACAGGGTATTAGTTACAGCCCGTGGAGCAATGTGGGGTTAGGTGCCTTGCTTAAGGGCACCTCAGCCATGGATGGAGGCAGAAATTATCTACTCTCTCTGATGGAGGTGAAGGGAGAGGTAAGGGTGGGACTCAAACCTGAAACCCTCTGATCTTCAGACTACCTCCCTAACCATAAGGCCATGGCTGCCAACATGGACCTGAACAACAGTTTGAATATATTGTAGCTTACTATGATGTTTGTTGACTGAGTTAACATAGTAAGTAGTAACAGATTCTAACTCTAACCCTTTAGAAAAGATACAAGGGGTCCAAACATAAATATTGTACGCCAAATAATAATGCCCAAAATGAGACATTCTTAAGGGGCAGTGCTGTCTATGGTACAGTAAGACATTTCAGAGGTCTGACTGTTAAGTCTGTCGCTTATACACTAGTTGGTTATATAGCCATGAAGTAGGGGTTTCAGAACAATAACAGCGACCGCAAGCACATGCAAATGTATGCATTCTTTCAGAAGTGTGAATTCCTTCAGCCAGATGTGTGAGTTCAGCTATAGGTGGGTGGTTGGCTCTGCTGAAAGGAGAGGGGGAAGTATGAGTAGACCTGCTGTCTTCAGCTGCTCTCTGGCTCCCCCTGTAGGTTCCTGATGGAGCTACGGTGACGCTGGTGCCTCGCCACTCTAAACACATTCACCATGACAGCCACGACTACATGCCTGGAGAGAGTGAGTACATGCACACACAAACACACACACACACACACACACACACACACACACACACACACATACTCTCTCTCTCACACACACACACACACACACACACACACACACACACACACACACACACACACACACACACACACACACACACACACTCACACACACACACACATTCTCTCTCTCTTTCTCTCTCGCACACACGTACACATGCATGAATACACACAACTCAAAGTATTGAATGGGATTGTTGTTAAAGACCCAGTAAAGCGTTAACACAAACACACACACACACAGACACACACACATACACACACACACACACACACACTTGCATAGATCCTTTAATGTTTTGTTTAAGTAGATGTTTTTTTAGGACAGATAGTGTATACTGTAGAGTTGTAGTGTTAGTAATTGCGGTGTTACTCAAGGTTTAATAGGGCTCGTATAGTTTATGGCACATGTCTAGAATTCACTGGTAGATATTTTCAAGGACTAAACAAGGGCTGAATTGGCTTATAAGTGCTATTAACCCTGGACCATTCCCCTCCCATCTAGTATAGTATAGTGTAGTAGACATGTTTATTATCAGAATGATTAATGACTTTGTAGCATTTGCTTAGTCACAAGTGTCATTGCCAAATTCAAGTCAGAGGTCATTGCACAATAATGTGTACTAGTCTCTCATTGGCTCACGGTATATACCGGTACATATGTCACTGCTGGTATTTCACACTTCGTCACATAAGAAGGAAATTGATCCTGAGGTCTAGAACATGACCCTCTACTTTTTAGTAATGCCAAAGGCCAGACGTATTGCTGCCCAAGAAACAAACATGTTTGCAGACTCACGAGGCATATGGAACCACATTCATTTGGACATGTAGTTTAGCCCACTAATGCCTCTTTTCCACTGCAGGTTTTCTGGCAGACCTACAGCACAATACAACGCGACTCGGCCACCACTTTTTGCTTTACGATTGAGCTGTGTTGTGCCTTTTTTCAAAAAGCAAAAAGTTGTGTCCGAGTCCCGCTATGTCGAGTTGTAGGCCTACCAGAAAACCTGCAGTGGAAAAGAGGCATAATACTCCAGCTTTAAGGGTTTTTTCCATCACGAACATTGGATTACTTGGCTCTGGAATGCAATTTAGCGATATTATATCAGAGGTCCTGCAGTATACACATACAGTACATGTGTGTTTGTGTGGCGATCAGGTGAGGGATGTCAAAGGTTGCTTACAAAATGCTTACATTGCAGATGTTGCCAGGTAAGAAAATAAGGAAGAAAAATCCGCACTCACAAACTGCGTCTCATTATTTATTTATATTACCACCGTTGTACCACGCACTGATGAAGGCTTGATCGCTGAAACGCGTTTGCTTTTTGGACATGGTGGTAATATAAATAAATAATGAGACGCAGTTTGTGAGTGCAGATTTTTCTTCCTTAAGTTGATACATTTTATCGAGCACCCAAAGACTTAAGTTTTTTCCAAGAAGTTGAGCGCGTCCTTTGCCAAACAGTTAAGAAAATAACCCTTTGCTATGATGTGTGACTAGAAACGATCCATGCACGGGTTCTCGCCCTGTTGTCCTCTCCCATTGTGTCCCTGGTCCTCGCCCTGTTTGTTGCCCTCTTCTCCTATCAGGGCTGGGTTCAAAAGATTGAATCGTGATCCAATATCGATTCATGATCGAAAAGTGTGATATCGATTCACAACTTTGTGGATCGATCTTTTGCAGATGATTATAGGCGCTATTTTTTCAAGCACATCCTGTAGCTCTCTTCCTACATTCATGTAGCCTACCATGGTATTTCATGTTTGTGTGGGCATCAAAGGCTGAGATATTTAGTTTTTTATAGCCAGTCTTAGAATTCTAGGCATAAATGGGTTTAGGCCGTAGGGTGACAGCCCTTTTCGTTCAGCCTTGCTCCACAGCTTCCGAACAGCAGGTCCATTAGATTATGAAACGACCAAAGCTATGTTCAACTTACCGTGAAATGTCCGCTTCATGTAATCGTGCACGTAATTAAAACGGTGACATTTTAGTAAGAAATCTTATCCTCTGTAGGGAATGACGATTTTTACGTCACTGGACACCATGTGACCGTTTTAAACCAATCACGTAGCCGATTTACGGGGAAAAAGTGGCAAGCCGCCTGAAAAACTGAAAATAATGACAAGCCGTCTGTTGTTGTTAAGTCTGACCTACCTATAAGAATCTCCCAAAATACCCTTTTGAAGAGGGTATATAATAACAATTATCAAAAATAATACTCGTGCCTACATTTCTGGATTGGGAAAAATTCTAAATATATAATAAATAGTGCTTTATTTACTGAACAAAGCACAATTATGCAATTGACATTTCATACTGTGGATTTGAGCAATTAATGGAAACAATTGCAATAAGTAGGCTGTAGATAACCCAGGCTATTGATAACCCTCTAAGTGATTGTAACTCCAAACAGTGTTTTGTTTATAGCACCAACAACTATTGTGCAAGTGGATGATAAGGTTACCTTTTCATGTTCACATATAATAACAATTATCAAAAAGAATACTCATGCATATATCTCTGGATTGGAATAAGTTTTAAATAACTTATAAATAGTGCTTTATTTACAGCACAAGGAACAATTTTGCAATTGACATTTCATACTGTGGTTTTGAGCAATTAATGGAAACAATTACAATAAGTAGGCTATAGATAACCCAGGCTATTGATAACCCTCTAAGTGATTGTAACAGTGCTTTGTTTATAGCACCAACTTATGCAAGTGGATGATAAGGTTACCTTTTCATATTCACATTAATAAATGGAAATAATCTAATGATCAATGATAAGGACCATTCAGGTATTCATGTATTCATTTATTCACTAATAACTATACAACAAATAAAAAAATCAAAACAAGTGGCATACACATGAACCGGCATTTTCATGAACTGGCATTAACTTATATACATAACCATAATAAAAGGAATAATAATGATATAAATGGAATAGAATGGCGGACACACACACACACACTACTCCCCACTGTCAGTGTCAGGGCAGGTTTCATCTTCTTCATCCTCCTTTTCCTTTGAGTTTGAGCAGTTGGAACACCTGCACAGGTCTGTACAACAGATTCCTGCAGAGAAACAGGAGCATCTGTTTGTCTCACAGGCACTCCCTCTGCAACCACAGTGTATGACATGTAAAACAGAGTCAGGTGCTGGATTTCTTGTCATCCATGTCACGTGAAGTTGTCCATCTTCCAGATGCCAGCCATGCTCGGTGGGAGATGGAGCGCCAATCTTTTGCTTCACACATGACCTCATTATCTTAGCCTGATAATTTTCCCTTTTGCAGTGCTGGTGGAGGGCATCGCTTGTCGGGGGGATGGACAGTTCTGGCAAGGCTGAAGATGCCATGCAGAAAGCTTTGTACCTTGCCTCGTTAATGTTTTCTGTGGTGGACTGATCATAGAGATGACAGACATATTTGCATAGTAGGGCAAATGTAGATTGAGCCAGGTTAAAGTCACTCCCCAGATCTGTGAAAGCATCCAGGTACACATCTTTTGCGCATGCCACAGCAACTGACTTCAGTGAGATTGAAGTTTACTGCAGTTGGGGGCCATGGGCATGACATACCAGGACTGTGACTAAGCAGCCTCTTCAGAAGCAAAGCTGCTGTGTAAAGTGTCCGTGTCTCCTCTGCTGTGGTTGGTTGCTTTGACTTCCTCCTTTCCGTGTCGCTGTCTGTCTGGCTCATTTCGCTGGACTGAGTCGTCTCCGCACCTGATGGTAACAAGTCCAAGACTGCATTCGTCGACAAGTTCTCAGCAAAAACCAGTTCAGATGTGTTGCGTTTGGCGGGGGTGTGGAACACTAGCTGAGTAAAATCACAACTGAGCCTCTTCTTCAATATAGCCTGTCTGTAACACAAATCAACAAAAAAAGAGGCATATCAGTACAAGCATAGTGGGGCTTCATGTTGTCGCTGATATGCAATAGCCACCCTCACAAATTAACTCGGAGTGAATAAATAATAGTTTCCTGGTCGGAGTGGTGGTCACAGCCGATGAAGCGGAGGTAGCCTGGCTAGTTTGGGGGTCTTGTTGGCCATCTCCCCTCTCTGCCTCTCGCAAGACACGCCGTGTGACTCGTTCAATTTCCCGCTTCTCCGGTAACATGTGGGATGGAAAGCTGCATCCTCGGGAATTTCGTCAAACTCCAATACATTGCTTAAAATGTTCTGCTACGTCTCTGCACTCACCCTTCAATTCTAGCCACTGCCGAAAATTTCGATATGTATTCCACCGTATGTTGGTGAAATTCTGTGTTTCTTCATGCTTGACCGAAGATATATGCATGTAACACAACTTGCGTTTCGAAGATGTCTTTTTTTGTACATTTTCGGTCGAGATTTCGTCTTCCTCGGTACTACTAGATGATCGACCAGCTCCTTTGGTAGCCATGCTACTTCCGTTTACTCATCATCTCAGCTGACATAGCAG
>NC_085866.1:3791108-3801108 GCF_034702125.1 Engraulis encrasicolus
CCGGCAGGATCCTAAAAATCAGGATCCGGTGCATCTCTATTTGTTAGGAACAGACACATAGCATGTAGGTTGAATAACAGCCAAACAGCAAGCATCATAGCATTTATAGCAAGAAGCTAGTTTGCAATGCTGGTCCCTGCTCTGTGGCAACTGCACCCTGTGTGGTGAGAACGCTACTGTTACACCTTACTTGAATGATCACCTGTTTGAGTTGGACAGGTTAAAAAGGCCATTTGGAATATGTGGCACTAGATTGTAACTAATGAAACCATTTTGCAGATGACTGCCAAACATCACTGCTGCAGATGTGAGATCAGACATGCTACATTTGTTCCAGAGGACACGAGACACCAGTAACTGTCCTGTAGTTGAATACAAGAGATTCCTCAGTGTGCAATAGCTATTTTCTGGCAAATAAGCCCTCTGTGGTCAATAGTGATCTATTATTATCTATCTATATATTGAAACGAAAATTGGAGTCAGTAATGAATCTGGTCAGGCAGACCACAAAACATTGCAATAATAATGTGTTTGCTTTTAACAATTCTGCATGTTCTGGTCTGGTACTACTAACACATCAACTGTGTTGTTTTGAATTGAATTTCCCCCTGGGGTTTAATAAAGTTACTCTACTCTACTCTACTACTATTTTTCTATGTGTACGTTAGCTTGCCTCTGAGATTCTGTGTTGTTTTTCTATGTGTATGTTAGCTTGCCTCTGAGGTTCTGGATCAACATCCTGAAGAATCCTCATTTCATATTTGACGTGCACACCTCTGATAACGTGGACGCTGTGCTGTCCGTTATCGCACAGACCTTCATGGACTCCTGCACCATCGCAGACCACAAACTCGGAAGGGTGAGCATTGACCTGTTAAGACACAGCGTTATAATAACCGTTAAATTTGCTGTTACCAGAATGGCAATGACCAAGTCATAGTGTATTTCTAAAGGCCCTTCGTACTGTCATAGTGATGTAGTACTGTGGTAGTAAAGGTTTTTAGTGACTATTGCAGCATTTCACCACACTGTAAAACATTGCAAGCCAGTTAAACATAAAAAGGTAAGTTGAGTTGCCCTGCTGCATTAAGTTTGTAAATTAACTCAACTCAAGGCTTAACCCAACTCGAGCCTCTCTCAAGTTGAGTTAACTTACAAACTTAAGGCAGCAGGGCAACTTACTTTTTAACGTTTGACTGGCTGCAATGTTTTACAGTGTGGTGGAACGGCGCACATTCAGGGGCTACAAACTAGGCCACCAGTGACCCAGACATGGCCGTCACTGCAGAGACACAGATATGTCTACCCTACAGCCTGAAAGGTGTCCTGAATGTAGAGGAGGCACCCATGAGCGGAGAGGTCACTAGCTAGACTCCTACTCCTGACTAGGTGGAAGTGAACAAGACTCTGAACTACAACCCTGCTCTTGCCATCCTGTTTCCCAAAAAAACTTAAACAGTTCTTAAACACAAGTAGTACTTAAAGTATGAGGTTGCCTTTTGGCAATATATCAGAAATAGGTCTTACATCATCACTAGTTTATACAAACAATATTTTACCTCCCACATGCACTCTGCCCAACCATTTTATTTGCATTTGCAACGATATTGTATGTAGCCCTTTAAAATTATTGTATGTATAAAGTTTTCAGTGATGTGTGATATATGGCTAGGGGCCAGGGGCACCTTTTGCCTAAGTACTGCTTCGGCTCAAGTGACTTCTGAAATGTGTTTTGGGGAAACGCAGCGCCAGTGCTGAAATGTGAGCCATTCTGTGTGAGGAGCTGAGAGGGGCTATTCTGCTGAACACACTGCACCGTGTGAGGCAGTAGGGCAGGGCAATATGACGATATATATCGTTATCTTGATATAAAAGTGTATATCGTGACCTTTCTCCTATATCGTTTATATCGTGATAGTAATTTTATCAATTTTATACAATTGAATATCATTTAATTGCATTTCATGCTGTCACAATACACACTATAAGTTCATGTAACTGTAAAATAAAAATAAAAAGATCCATTTTAAAGAAAGGTTGTTTTGTGACATGAACAAATAAAGAGCAAATAAAGAGAATATCTGAAAACGTATTTGTGCTATATCGTGATATACTGTATATCGTTATCGTGATATAAAGTAATCCATATCGTGATCTAGGTTTTCTTCCATATCGCCCAGCCCTATGAGGCAGTATATCAATGGAGTCCATTCAGCCTCCTGAGGGCCCTGGGCTAGTGCTAGTGCTAGTGTGATCTACTTAAGGTCTTGATCTTGATAATTTAATAGGCTGCTGTGGTGAGGAGCCAGACTGATCAAGTGTGGTGGAGATGTGCGTATCATATCATCGTTTAATGGATCAGCTCAAAAGTGCTGCACTAAAATGCCATGCTGTGTCTACAATGATGTTTTTCTATAAATCTTCAAAATGGAAAGCAGAGTCACCACAAATAATGAATAAGGCCATTTTGTGCACTTTCAAAGTGATTTGATGAACAAAAAAAACGAAACAATTTAGTGTGGATTTTGACGACAATTGTATAACCAATAGACATTGCGGCCAATTGAAAACCAATAAATATCTCTTAATTTGTCATTTAGGCTCAGGTCTACAGGCTCCTTTGCCATTAGAATGTTAATTGTGGACCATCATGTTGTTTACATTATACGTTATAGCCACTGTGTAAAATTCTTTGTCTGACTGCGCCTTAATTTTTAGCACCAATGACATCCACCAGGCTGCCACCACCACCACCACCACTATAAACCACCACCATCACCACCACCACTGCCACCACTATAAACATGCTTTAAATACCTCAGGGCTTATTTTTATCCTCCCCATTCTTGTGTGTGCGTCTATGTCTATGTCTGTGTGTGTGTGTGTGTGTGTGTGTGTGTGTGTGTGTGTGTGTGTGTGTGTGTGTGTGTGTGTGTGTGTGTGTGTGTTTCCTTCTGTAGGATTCCCCCATTAACAAGTTGCTGTATGCCAGAGACATCCCGCGCTACAAGCAGATGGTGGAGAGGTGAGCCCGTGCCAACCTTGTTGGCCTCTTAGCCCCCGGGCACGCAGCACAGCGCAGTGCTGCAGTCTGGCCAGACACAGAGAGGGGGCGCTCTCGCTCTCGCCCAGCTGTCCGCATGGCCAAATAACCAACACCAGGGCTGGACTAACCATCTGCCATAGCGGGTATTTCCCGGTGGGCCCCGCACACTCATGGACCCCTATTTTCAGAAATATAAAAAATATATATATACTTTTTTGCATTTCTGAAAATAGGGGCCCACGAGGGTGCGGGGCCCATCGGTGAGTCAGTTCCACACTATTAATTATGAGGGGCCCCTTGAAGCCAAAACTGCCCGGGCCCTATTTCTACCCCAGTCCAGCCCTGACCAACACAAACCTGCGGCCTGCCTGCCTGCCTGCCTGCCTGCCTGGCACCCACCGTTTTGGCATCGCTGGTTATTGCACATAAACTGACACATTGTGGGCCAGCAGTCATCCTCCTGGTTTGGCTCGGCTTGGCTTGGCTTGGCTAGTTTGTTTTAATTGGGTCGTAAAACACCCAGTTTGAAACTATTAGATTCAGGGGATATACTAAACTGTGGAACATTTGTGTGAATGTTTTTGTAATTTTGTGTTGAAGGTATTATGCGGACATCCGGCAAACGATTTCGGCCAGTGATCAGGAGATGAATTCTGCGCTTGCTGAGTTGTCGAGAGTAAGTCTGCATGATAGGGGCTGTGCTGTCCTTTACAGTCAATTATTATGATGTGAACACACAGAGCAGTGAGGAGAGCTGAAAAGATGAAACGTCTGCTCTTCTCTAATTTCAAAAAGCACCTTCTCATAGACCTTGTGTCCTTTTTAAAAAAGCACCTTCTCATAGCCCTTGTGTCCTTTTTAAAAAAGCACCTTCTCATAGCCCTTGTGTCCTTTTTCAGTGGGCAACAGACTCGTCCCCATTAGACGATGTGAGTTCACTGTTTCAAGGCTGTTATGCTTGAGCTCTGTTTTGTCCTGCTTGACAATCATTTAGAACATGCATGTATTGCACAGTAAAATTTAAGCTTTGCATCATGAGTTTTTTGTTGAATCGAAAGACCAGATCTAGGCTGATCATCTTATGGCAACACAATCTCCTGATGATTTTGATAATGGACTAAATATGTTTTTGGTTTTCTGCGTTTTTTCGTTTTTGTTTGTACTTTTTTGTTTTTGTTTTGTCTTGTTCTGATTATGTGTTTTGTCTGATCTATATGATCACATTGAAATTTGAATGCAAATCTAAACCAAATTTGACCATGACAGCTTCTACTGTTTTAATTATCAGTACAGATTATATTCATGGAGGTTAATTCAATTGAAGCTGACATGACATGGATGTAATGTATTTAATTGTGTTTTGTGTTTGCTAGAATTACTCTGGAGATGTAAACTGCCTTGTGGCCCTGCACGAGCTGTACAAGTACATCAACAAATACTATGACCAGGTGAGTACAGAACACCTAGCCAAGCCACGCCCTCCTAGTGATGCAACACCTTCGGCCAGGAGCAATACAAATATCGTTTTTTAGCTCCGGAGAAATTGGGAACTCCACTTACAAGGGGTTTTTGTGCAAAGATACATAAACACGTACTCTGCGCTTCTAGTGACAATCCCTTAAATACTTTATTGAGAGTTTGTACTAAATCCTGACAGCACCTCACACAGATTTGAGTGGTGATTTTTTTTTACCACCGTAATAAATGAAAGAAACCACAGTATTGTCAGAGGACATGTAGTATTTTTAGTAATTTTAGGTGTGGACGGTGTGGACATGTCCATACCACCTTTGATGTAAACCTAGCTTGTCCCCACCACTTTTTCACAAATATTACGCAAAAATGTCATTATGATACGATCCGATACAATATTTTGGTCTTTTTCTACCACTGTAATAAATGAAAGAAACCATTGAAATGACAGAAAGGCCACTTCTAGCTAAGACGTGTACTAAATACTCTACTGTGTGTGTCTTTGTGTGCAGATCATCAGTGCACTGGAGGAGGACCCCACGGCCCAGAAGATGCAACTCGGCTACAGGCTGCAGCAGATCGCCGCCGCTGTGGAGAACAAAGTCACCGACCTATGACCTATGACCTATGACTCACGACCCACAACCTTTGAGATGTGACCGCACAACACACTGGACACCAACCACCCATCCATCCAACCAACCAACACCCTCCCTGGGACTATGACTCCAGACTGGCTGCCTTCCACAGGGCAAGGAGAACTGAAGGACTCTGAAGGACTTAATTTGAGAGTTGGGCCCACTCTGGGGGATGGATGGAGGATTGGGTGGATGAATGATGATGATTACTGTAGAATTTGACCTCCACTCGAGGCGAGAGATTTTTTTTCCGGAATACAGGGGACAGGAGCTGATGGGGATGGAGCAGTGAGAGATGGATATTGGGAGGAAGAGGAAAGGCCAGGAGCTTTCACCGTTTCCTTTTCAATCTGTTAAATCCATGGAACTTATGAAACCCCAACAGCAATTTGAGAAGAACTTGAGCTTGCCAACACTACCCTCTTCGTGACGTCATACCCTTTTTTTCTGGATTCTGCTGATGTTGCTTGTTATTGTTCTTGCATTGTTTTGGGCATTCCTACCCGTATGAGATCATCAGCTTGTGCAGACGTGTACTATGGACCCATGGAGCCTACTGTTACCGAGGGAACACCCCTCTGGATGAGAGACTTGTTGGTGTGATAGGACTCAATAATGATGGACAGCACTGAAGATTGGCAGTTACTACAGAGGGGTGTCATAATGGCACAAGATGTAGTCAGAGAGGTAACGTGTGTGTGTGTGTGTGTGTGTGTGTGTGTGTGTGTGTGTGTGTGTGTGTGTGTGTGTGTGTGTGTGTGTGTGTGTGTGTGTGTGTGTGTGTGTGTGTGTGTGTGTGTGTGTGTGTGTGTGTGTGTGTGTGTGCGTGTGCGTGTGTGTGTGCGTGCGCGTGTGTGTGACTGTGTCTGGGTGCGGACTGTGCGCGTGTGAATGTGTGTGTCCCAGCTTCTGTTTTTTGACTGTTCTCCTTCACGTCTTATTTCTGTAGTGACTTTGTAGTGATTCTGGAGTTTTCAAAATCAAAGTTCAATCACAAGAGTGTGTTATCGGTCTTATGCATTTGCATTACTGTAGATTAGTGAAACAATTCTCAGTGGTCCAATACACAAATGGTCTTAATGTGAAAATAATGCAAAACTATGGAATTTGAAGTTGTGAAGTACATTTGGTAAAATAAGTCTGTAAGTTTAAATGATTTAAGCCAAGAGTTAGATCTCAAGAAGTACAGTCAGACCATACTTGGCCACAGGTTCAGATACACTTTGCAGTTCTGTTTCTGACCAGCAGATGTCAGTGTTCCAGAAGCATTCACCCATGCATTGCACTTAAACGCTAACAAAGCATTGAGTTCTTCAGACATTTAGGAAAAATATATAAATTACATGACTTGAAACAAGGTACCTATATTTAAAGATTAATATATTGTTCATCCAACTGCACAGCTCTTCATATGATTTATGAACATATTCCTGGTTGACTCACTCACATAGTTTGGAGATGTTGTGAGCGCTCTGTAAACAAACCTTGTTCAGCAAACTTATTGGACTTGACATTTCGCAGATCAAATACAGTACATTTGCGGCTGTCCTACTGAAGGCTTCTGACACACACACAGGTACTGAGGTGTGGTACTCAAATGATGAACAATTCTCTTTTATTTATTGATTAATTTATTTGTTTACTGTTACAGATGATCGGTTTAATAGTTAAGACCAAAAGATGGAGCTTCTGTCAAAAAAAGCATCTTTAAAATTATCAGTTGATTTTTGAAAATGCCTCTTCCTCCAATTCTTCTGTCTATGGCTCCCAGTTTTTTGTTTCCCCAAGGAAGGAAAAAAGGGCCAGAATATTCCATGTTCCTTTAATGAATGCATGTTTACAGGCTATGGCAGTCCCGCGCTGGCTACGATGATGAATGCTTTTAAATAATGTAAAACCATTACACATTTTGGAAGGGAAATAATGTGGTGATTGAAAAGAAATCATGAATTGATGTTATTGTTCTTCGTGCCATTTTGTAAATAGAGCTGTATGTATCAACGTTGCTTTTTGTTTGTTCTGGATAACGAGGATCTCAACATGAAAAGCAAACAATAAAGTCCTCTGAAGGTCTCGACATGTGAATTGGTTTAACTTTTTGTTGCTTTATACGGAAGAAACAAGATGTCAGTCAGTGTGTGAGGGTTTAGGGTCAATGTGCCTATATTTTTGTGCTACTTACAACCAAATTATATCAAACAACTACACAATGATTAGAAATACCAAAAACGTTGATATCAAACCAACATTCAGCACTTTATGACAGTTTAACTTATACATCAACATGTATTATAATTTCATCGCAAATGGAAAATGATCCAACCAATGCAAATATATCTGTGTTGCAGCATGTTCTTTTTTCCATAGGTTCTACTCGGCTTCACTTCCAGCCGTACCACCAACTCTACATTTGTATTCCTTCTGCTGCAATCCGTGTTGTCAAGTCAAGTGTAATTGTCAAATCTATGTAACAGGGTTAGCTCAGAAATGTGAAATTTGGAGAACCAATCTCCAATGTGCAATTAAACTAAACTTACTATATAAATAGCAATACAATGACAATAACCACGCGCACGCACACACACACGCACACACACACTATGTGCAGTAAAACTAACATAAGGTACTGATATCACACACACACACACACACACACACACACACACACACACACACACACACACACACACACACACACACACAGTAATGTAGTAGTGGTCACGTTTCTGGTGCTTCATATCAGAGCAGGTATAGAGCAGTATGGAGTCCCCATCTCCTGACCTCTGCTGTATTTAGCAGCCGGAGGTGACGGGTCACTAAAAGCAGATCGGATATGTCAAGAGGCTCTCTCTCTCTCTCTCTCTCTCTCTCTCTCTCTCTCTCTCTCTCTCTCTCTCTGTCTCTCTCTCTCTCTCTCTCTCTCTCTCTCTCTCTCTCTCTCTCTCTCTCTCTCTCTCTCTCTCTCTCCAGCTCTGCTTTGATGTCCTGCACGAGACCTGAGTGCCCGCGCTGCCCTGGCAGTGAGCCAAGCCCGCCTGTCTGTCCCCTTGTTTGTGTCCCAGCATGGTAACCGAATCAGGGCAGAAGAATGCAGTGTGTCGGGTGAGGACTTAGTGAAGGGGGGTTGGGGGGTCCACTGGGGGGTGGGGGGTGGGATGTGATGTGATGGGGGATGGGCAGGGCTGGATTAAGATGGCCTGGAGCCCCTAGGCTACAGGTTGCTGTGGGGACCCCCAAAAGGCAAATTTTCTCAACATATTTTACATAAACAGTGTCATAATTATAAGAAAGGAAGGTAACACTTTATTTTAGGGACACATCTATTAGCACTAATACATAAAATATTAATGCATGTGTAAGTAACTTGTAAGGCATGTACTAAGCAAAATAAGACAGTTGTTAAGCATGTATTCACAAATGTCTTGTTCATGCACAATAAGGGATTTATTACCAATATAACCTTAGTAAGGACCTAGTAGACCTAGATTTCTATTTATGTGTAAGCAGTAAGGGCCAGAATACAATGTGTATAAGCTCCTGGTACACTGTGTGAACAAACCCTGAACAGTGTGAAAACAGCTGTGGAATAAGGGTCCCTATTCTAAAGTGATGCATTGCTCAGCCCAGATGGCTTAGGGCCCCCGCACTTCCTAGGGCCCCCACTCTACGTCCCCCCCCCCCCCCCCCCCCCCCCCCCCCCCCGGAAGCAAAGTGTAAGAACATTTCAGAGTCTACTTTAGTCTCAGTAGGTACAAAGATCTCACTTATTCTACTCATAATGTCAATGAGTAATTGGAAGCATTATATAGCAAGGATTGGACGTAAAGTTATCAATGACGGTGGGTGGTGAGATGTCATTTTTTCATACACCAATTAGTTTTAATTGTAAAAACCCTACAATAAATGCAGAATATAACGATGAGTAATAGTTTGGAAGCGAAACTAAGCTATTCCTTTCTGATAAATAAGTTAATGTTTGAGAAAACTTAGCTACAAGAAGTGCAGTGCATGATGGGTAGGCTACGCCCTTAGTCAGAAATGCAATGCATGGCCAATGCAGCAATGATAATATTTCTGTTGTTACGTACATGGCAAATTGTTTGGATAGCAACTAAATTTCACAAGTGAGGGGAGGAGCTAAGGACGTAGGCTCAGAGCTGGGTAGGTTGTCTGTTGGCCTAGATTGCGTACCCATCATGCACTGCACTTCTTGAAGCTAATGTTCTCAAACATTCACTTAATTATCACAAAAGAGTAGTTTAGTTTTGCTTGAAAACTATTATTCTAATGTTCTGCATTTATTTTGTTTTTTTTTTTACAATTAAAACTCAGTGGTACATGAAAAAAAATTACATCTCACCAACCCACCGCCATTGACAAGTGTACGTTCAATCCTTGCTATATATAGGCTCTTGTTACCTCCCTCTCATTGATATGAACAAGAGAAAACTAGATGACTCAGCTGGGTAAGAGTTAATTATTTGATATACACTTTGTAGACCAGGGGGGCTAGGTAGTGCAGGCCTAGGTGGTGTGGGGGCCCTAGGACTTTGGTAGTGCAGAGGCCCTGAGCCATCTGGGCTGACCAATGCATCACTTTAGAATAGGGACCCTTATTCTGCATCTGTTTTCACATTGTTCAGGGTTTGTTCACACAGTGTGTCGGGAGCTTATACACATTGTATTCTGCCACTTACTACTTACTAATAAATAGAAATATAGGCTTACTGGTCCTTACTAAGGTTATATTAGTAATAAATCCCTAATTGGGCATGAACAAGACATTTGTGAATACATGCTTAACAACTGTCTTATTTTGCTTAGTACATGCCTTACAAGTTAC
>NC_085866.1:3806108-3818608 GCF_034702125.1 Engraulis encrasicolus
TTGTGTGATAATACGATAAGGTCATAACATTCCTATCTGACCTTGTGGAACTTTGAAGCAAGTCGGTGGGAAATAAGGAGACAAACGGGTTTGGAGGGAAAGAAGAGGTGAAAAGAATATAATAAAAAAAAATATATATAGTATTTGTAATTAATTGTATTTCTATTATTTGTATACAATTATTTGCAGTAATTTATTGCACAAGCAAACATACAAATGAAGCAAAAGCACATTTTAGTATGTAAAAGTAAGTATGGCTGTATAGCACATTTAAATAGCCCATGTACAGCCAAAGTGCTTCATGTGAAAGAAAACAAATTTTTAAATCAACATTTGTCTCTCTGAACACGTTCCAAAAGAGAGTGAGGGAGATGTGTGGTTGGGTTGGCGAGGTGAAGAGAGAGAGGGAGATGCGTGCACAGGGGTCGGCGAGGTGGTGGGTGCTGTGCAGGGGGGTTCGTGGGTGGGGATTTCCCTTCTCAGCTGTGAAGCCTGTCACCCAAAGCCCTCTCCTCAGGGCCACTTGCAGTCTGAGCCTGGTGGTGGAAGTGAACGCGTCCAGCTGCACGAGAGAGGATGTCCAACAGCACACAGCTCCATCCAGCCCAGCTAGCGTAAGTCACCAGCTGGCACTAAACACACACACACACACACACAGTGGTCAAAACATAACACGGGCTGCAGTACTCTGCACCATATTTTGCACATTCTGCACACATGCACATCTGATTAAATGCTGAGCTGCATTTTGTTACTCTATATCTTAACAGACTGTGGTGACAGTAAAGCTGAATCAAAACGTCATCTCATTTACACAACTCATTTTGCCGTGTTTATGTTTATTCAGCACTTAGAGAGTCACATTAACACATTTCAAATTGCTCCCAGTCTCTGAGTGTTGAGTTAGCATTGCAAAATGCACTTAACTGTGTACATGCTTTTAATCGATTAAACAGTTTTTGCACTTTTTTGTGTAACGTACTTGTAAAACAAGGATGCATGCATGCATGCTGTCATCACATGCATTTGATATTTATAGGCCAGGCCAGGATGTGCTTTTTTGACTCTGTTTGTTGGTTTGGAAGGCCCTTCAGTGGTCCTAAAGCTGCAGTGTCAGCATTACTTATTCAGGAGGAAGCTTTCAGAACAGGAGCCATAGATAGTGCACCAAGTCTGTTAGCTCCAGCTGCTTCTGTTCTCACAGAGAAGACAAAGTGTAAGACACTGCAGGGGATGTTGTACATGCAAAAGAGACCGTCTGAATGTACATCTGCGAGTTTTCATACACATTTCGCCTGTTCTCTACAATAAACCCACAATTGGCAACATCATTGTTATAAATGATGTTCAGATCACACCAGGAAAAAAGTAAGATGAATTGTTAAGAACAAAGTTCATTTTGCAACATCATGACATGTGCACTCATCTCTATATTTCAGTAGCTCTGTAAAATGCCATGATAATATCTGGATCCACTTTTGGAAAGAAAAAGTGCTGAACATGATACACTTCCATATGTAATGTTAAAACTTGGTAACAGATCTGAATATACATCAATAGAAATGCATTTCCGTTACAGTAGTTAACACTTACTGATATAGAATCAAATTTAAATTTAACTTCATCTAAATGATAACAATGAAAGTTACGCCACAGGCCAGGACGTGTCGTGGACAGCTTTCTAATTATATTGCGGGACATAGGAAACATGTCTACCGGTCAGGACCCCCATCGCCCCCTCGACCATCCAGACACGCTAGACAGCACACACCTGCTGCACTGTAAAACAGTACGGCTTACGAGCTTCGAAATATTTCAAGGAAGACAGCCTCTTCTGTGCACACGTGGGGCTACAATGACAAATATTCTTGATGATAAAAGTCATGGTTCTCAGCAACACACATGTAAACATAACTTTATACTGATACCCTGCTGAAAAAAGACTCATATTCCTTACTTACTTACTCATTACTCATTATCCTTACTTCTAAGAACAACACAGTCCTTACTTGGAAGTACTTTAAAAACCCTTAAATAAATCAAGGTGATGTGAACCTTTTGAAACTGGTGTAGCTTGCACTATTTAGCAACATAAAGATATATGTTTGTGGTATTTTGAGACTTACAAAATCATTAAGAATCAAGCAAATTAAAATCAGTGAAAATCAAAATCCACGAGGCAATCATGCTGACCCCATATGTTAAGAAGATTAAGCTTGCACCACTCTCTACAGTGTCAGTCTCCTCTCCGCTTGGTGGGAAAGTGGGGAATGTCTAAAAGTAGTCCTGCGCCGCCCGACGACTCTTAATAGCTCGACACTAGCGAGTAGAGGCATCTCTATCCCCGGCACACGACACAGACGCACGAGGCTGGCCTGGGGGAGAAATAGGGCCCGGGCACTTTTTCGGCAAAACTGACTCACCGGTGGACTCAGCACCCGCGCCCTCGTGGGCCCCTATTTTCAAAATTGATTTTTTTTTTTAAGCCAGATGGCCAGTCCAGCCCTGCAGACCCAGCTTTCTTGTACTGCAGAGAGCACAGGCCCGGACGCTCTGTTAGCCCTGTGGCAGATGTTGTGTGAACTCCCAGAATAAACCATACAGTGCGGTGCAGTGCAGTGTAGCCCGAGCTGTAAGCTGTCAGCAGGATCCTGATTTGTGTGTGTTTATGTGCGCAATGTCTGTTGCCAACTATTTTTGCAGATTGTCACCCATTGCATAACCAACAAGCATGTACAACACGGTCAGGCGGTATAGGCTTAAAGTTACAAGCCCTTTAAGTCCATTGTATCTGTTGTTCTCTCTCTCTCTCTCTCTCTCTTTCTCTCTCTCTCTCGCTCTCTCTCTCGCTCTCTCTCTCTCTCTCTCTCTCTCTCTCTCTCTCTCTCTGTTGTCTTCCTCACACTTTTTCACTCTCCCACTCTCTCCTCTCTTTCTCTCACTCTCCATTGTCTTTTTCTTTCACACTTTCCATTCTCTCCTCCTAACTTTCCATTCTCTCTCTCTCTCTCTCTCTCTCTCTCTCTCTCTCTCTCTCTCTCTCTCTCTCTCTCTCTCTCTCTCTCTCCTCATCCCTCCATCCATGTCTGTGTGATGTATAGGGCTCAGCAGGCTGTCTGTCTCCCGCTGCTGGCCGGCTTGAATCCTCTGGGTTGCCTGGAGCCGCGGGGGCCGGTGGATGAGGAGGATCCGCGCGAGTATGGCTACGGTGAGCACGGCACAGGGCTGCCACTAGACATACGCAGAGTACGCAGAGTGCCTAGGGCACCGCACCAACCAGTGCTTAGGGTCAGGTCACCAACCAGAGCTTAGGGTCACCAACCAGTGCTTAGGGTCAGGTCACCAACCACTTTGCCCCCAAAATTGGGACCTCTTATAGTAAATTGAGAAAAACATATTGAATTACATTACAAAACATATTTATTAGTAACTAGATTATTATCATTATCATCATCATTTAATTATGACGGGGGGACTCCTGACCAGTTATGCTTAGGGGCCTTCGCAGCGGGCAGAGGCGCATCTTGCCACCCGGCAAGGCAGGCAGCCGCTTGGGGCCCCAAGGCCCTAGATAGTGAATAACAGCCCACACCTTACCACAGTAGTGGCGATTTTGGTTCAAATGTTCATTCTTTTGTATTTTTGCTTGGGGCCCCATCTGATCCTAGAATCGCCCCTGGCAGCGTCCCTGTCTGGACTGCAGTCCTCACCTCACCTGGGTGCATGCCAGTCGTCTCCACAACACAACAATACACACTATCTATCAATATGTCAATGCAGCCTTAAATAACCATAAATATTCTGTATCACATATACGCATCCGAGGGGTGTTAATCCAGGGTTCAGAAAGGTAAAATATATGAACTTTATTACAGGCTCTGGGCCCAACAGGCAGACACACAACATAGAAAAAACAATAAACACCTCTACAAATAAAAAGGCCATCATATCATATCAGCTTTGAACCTGCTAACCATAACCAGAGCCCAACACAAGGTCACCAGAGGGTTTATTACTTTCTGAACCACAGATTCAGATGACACGCTTTCTGTCTTTCAGTCTTTCCTTTCCTGACTAGCCAATAAACAAAATCAAAAAGACACGTTTATAACCATGTTGCATGCCTTTTTGAACCTCTGTACAGGTGGCTATCACCCTGTCAACATAGGAGATGTTTTCAGCAAGAGGTACAAAGTGATGTCCAAACTTGGCTGGGGATACTTCTCTACAGTCTGGCTCTGCGTCGACCTGAGGTAGGCCACTAATAAATTCCTTCCCATGTCTGTTAAGATTCCTCACCCAGGTCACCTTAGTCAAACTATGGTGACTATGACTATAAGATTATTTCCTACTGTCCTTGACCTATGCAGAATTCAGTGTATCAGATTACTCATCATAAAGTCCTTGTTTGCTATAGAGGGCTAATGTCTACCGTGTTGTGTGGCTGTGCTGTTATCTCGCCTCACTCATGTATATCCATTTTGGGGGAATTTTGTATTGGGCATTACATTGCATTTCATTTTCATTTCACGTTTAGAAATTATGCTCTCAAAACATCTAAATGGCAAGAATTCTGAACGTCTGAACAGTCATTTACGATAGTAAAATGCAAAAGTAAAAAATGGTGGATATGTCGTTTTGCAATGAAACTCTTGGTTGTTTCTCCTCAGGTCAGGTCGACGTGTTGCAGTGAAGGTCCTGAAGAGTGGAGAGGGCTTCACTCAGGCCGGCCAGGATGAACTGACACTATTACGCTGCGTGAGTCTCTCTGGCTTTGTCTTTATTACATTATATTACATTACGTACATTTGGCAGAAGCTTTTATACAAAGCGACTTACAATCAAAGGACATCATCATAGCATACACAACGCTTACAGATACAAAGTGCACAGGAAATTTAACAGAACATTCAAAACGGTGCAAATGCAAAGTGGGGTTACTTTTTTGTAGAGTAACATATGTACTTGCAAGAGCAGACATCCTGGATTCAGAAGGTAAAAGCTCATATATTTGCTTCAGCCAACTGAATGAACCAGCTGATCCTAATTACCACGTGCCTTCAGCCATGTACCAGTTTGATGAGCTAGTCACTACTAGTCAGTAGCTGCTAGTGGAATCACCTGTGTTTGGAGAATGGGCAGATGAAATATCTGGCAGATCATTTGCTTTCTCAATCCAGTTTGTCCACCTCTGCAGCATACTTGTCTAGACACATATTCATTTCAATAGTGTACAGAGATTATAGACTATACAAATGAACATGTGATCACAATTTTCCTTCACCTCTATAAGAAACTGTGATGGATAGTGATGATAAACCTACTGTGAATATGACACTATATGTTGAGCCCCAGACTACAATGTATTTCCATATGTCCTGATGTGTTTCTATTGTCCTTCATTAGGCCAGTGGTCCGACAGCTCGCCACCCTCTGAGTGGACACATCGTTCGGCTACTGGACGAGTTCAAAGTCGCAGGGAAGAATGGAGTCCGTATCCTTAACCCCTTAAAACATGACATTATACATTTGTTGTTACCAGAATGCCAATGACCGAGTCATATTACAATACTAAAGGCCCTGCGTTATGTCATAGTAGTGTAGTACTATGGTAAGTAACCTTTCAAGGACTATTACAGCGTGCCACTGGTCGTACTGGTCGCATTATGGGGCTAAGATTTGACCTCATTTTACACTATTCCAGATATTGGAAACAATGGGCCCAAAAGTGTTTCACACCAAATGTCTCACATTGCATATACCCCAATGTTATCCATTGACGCACCCATTTACGTGCTTGAGTGAATAAAGGCTGTCACGCATTTTGTAAGAGAACAGCACACTGTAAGCATTATGTGGTTCGATGTCATGCTAAAATACAGTTGGAACCAACCACAGGAAGTGTGGGAGTTGAACCAGGGACCATGAAATTGTTGGGCTTGTGTATCTCTATTTGGCAGCTTATGGTACCCCACCGTCCCACTCAACTTAACTTCAGCTCAGTATTGTCTTCTTTTATCCTTTTAAAACTATTTTAGTCTTTTAGTGCCTTTATTGTGGTATAATAGTGAAGATGGTGACAGGAAAGTTATGGGAGAGGGAGACGGGGTAGGGTTGTGAAATGACCCAGGCTGGACTCAAACCTGGGTCGCCAGTTACAGTATAGGCTAAAAGTTTGGACACACCTTCTCATTCAATGCATTTTCTTTGTTTTCATGGCTATTTGCAGAACATTCTAGACTTTCATAGAGTGCATCATTAAAACTGTGCCTAAACACATATAGAATTATATACTTGACAAAAAATGTAATTAGTGGTTTTAAAACAGTGATGTCAGGGGTCTATCCACTGTTTCAACAAGCTTATTCTTTTCTATGTTCAAGTTAAAAAAAAACACCCAGTCAGTCAAGTCAATGTTGATTAAACACAAAAGATATCCAATACCTCACTAGAATTGCAGAAGTAGAATTTTGAGACGTTTAAACCTAGTATCCTTAACCTGACCTGAAGACATACTGTACTGTACTATGTCTGGTACTGCAGCTGCTATATTACAGCCAGATCCAATAGACCCCTTTTATATTATATTATAGCTCAATACTGTCTT
Organism: Engraulis encrasicolus; assembly: GCF_034702125.1. Taxonomy (NCBI): domain Eukaryota; kingdom Metazoa; phylum Chordata; class Actinopteri; order Clupeiformes; family Engraulidae; genus Engraulis; species Engraulis encrasicolus. The sequence continues at coordinate 3,812,716 of NC_085866.1, forward strand.
GTTTTATCCTTAACCTGACCTGAAGACATCTGTCTGGTTCTGGAGCTGCTGGGTCCCGACCTGCGATGTTGGCAGGTGTGTATGGGGAGCCCTGGTCTCTCCATACCGTGTGTCAAACGCGTCATCACGCAGGTGAGGCATGGGAACTCATCATTGCTCTTTTAACCAGAGGTGGAAACTCCAACTTCAGCACATTAACAATTACATTCCATTACGTTACATTGCATTTGGCAGACACTTTTATCCAAAGCGACTTTCAATCGATCGTTCATTCATTCATTCATTCATTCATTCATTCATTCATTCATTCATTCATTCATTCATTCATTCATTCATTCAGCTGTTTATTCATTCATTCGATCATTTGATCATTCGTTCATTCACTCATTCATTAATTTGTTTACTTCTTCATTAGTTCAGCAACACATCATGGATCACTTTGAACCAAATGAAACATCTAGGTCTTCTCCACCCCTTGTCCCTGGTGGTCTAAGATATCACATTGGCAGGCCTACTGTACATTTCTGTCTGATCTACTTTTGTCATTACTAAACTAAACACCTCTCTCCAGGTTCTTGAGGGCTTGGATTACCTGCATAACCACTGTAAAATCATCCACACCGACATCAAACCGGAGAACATCCTGCTGTGTCTTGAATCGCAGTCCCAGGGCCGAACAGCAGGGGGCGCACCACACAAGTTCCTCGGATACGTCGCTCCAGTGGAAAGCCCAGGTAGGCAACAGGTCACAGGGTGTAGTTTAAAAAATAAAAAATAAAAACATATTTTTCAAAAATACAAAATAATTACTGAATGACAGGTGAAATAAATGGTCATAGTATGCTGTACATTGATGTATTATATGGATATCTGTATGTCTTCCCCAGATGAAGGCACGTTCAACTTGGACAAAATCACAGTGAAGATTGCTGATCTAGGCAGCTCGTGCTGGGTGGTAAGAAACTACTCACGTCAGTTAAACAAAAATGGCTAAAAATATATATATAATTATGAAGGCATCAATTCCCACAATGTGATCTTGATTAATGTAATGCGTGTTGTGTTGTTCTTGTTATTAGTACAAGCACTTCTGTGATGAGATCCAAACCCGACAGTACCGCTCCCTAGAGGTTCTGCTGGGCTGTGATTACGGACCGCCAGCTGACATCTGGAGTGTAGCCTGCATGGTAGGCCCCTGTGTGTCTGGAGTGTAGCCTGCATGGTAGGCCTCTATGTGTCTGGAGTGTAGCCTGCATGGTAGGCCTCTATGTGTCTGGAGTGTAGCCTGCATGGTAGGCCCCTTTGTGTCTGGAGTGTAGCCTGCATGGTAGGCCTCTATGTGTCTGGAGTGTAGCCTGCATGGTAGGCCCCTGTGTGTCTGGAGTGTAGCCTGCATGGTAGGCCTCTATATGTCTGTGTGTGTCTTTGTTGCACATCTATATAGATAACTCTTTATGTTATACAGAGCATTTGTTCTGAGTCTCTTTGCAGATCATTCTGTATAGTTTGTGTTGTTACACAAAGTGTATGTATCGATACTGCATGTCTACTCTGTACATGTCTATACTGTGTGTGCTCAGTTCTCTAGTTAGAAATATAGGGCCTATGTAGGCCTATATTTTTTGTACTGGACATTGGTGTATGGACGGTACTGTATATGACATGTTTTTGGTAAATCTCACATGCCTTTTACACTAAAATTAAACTTTTTTTGTTAGGCGTTTGAGCTCCTGACTGGTGACTCCCTATTTGAACCTCTGAAAGGAAAGAGTTACACTCTGGAGGAAGGTAAATCAACATAACCATTCTATAACCATCTATTATCAATATAGCCATCTATAATCATCTATTATGCATATAGCCATCTACAGTAAAACCAATATAGCCATCTAACCTTCTAGCTCCTCTGACAGTTGGTTTTCTTGACAGTCTGTTCTTTCACCACAGGAATAATTCACTAAAACGTTGAACATTGTGTTTCATTTTGAATGTTCTGTTGCAGATCATATTGCCCACATCATAGAGCTGCTGGGGGTGATCCCTCCTGCCATCGCACTGTCTGGAAAATACTCCCATGAGTACTTCGACCGCAAAGGTGAGCTCTTGCTTCAACTAACAACCAAACATACTGTATATTTTTAAATGAAAGCTCCATACTAAAAAAAAAAGCTGACTTCATTTTGTTTTGCCTTACAACATCATCAACAACATAACAATGAGTCTAACAACATCATTATGAGTTAGGGTCTTAGTCAGAGTTCAAAGTATTTCTTTTCTTTAATTTAAAAATAATTCCTTGTCATCTTTTTCCATACCCTAACCCGGGCTATGTGTTGTTTGTTTACGTTCTTTTCTTTTCCTCCTACTTTCCTCCTTTTAATTGTTGGAAAATAAAAACAAAGTTTAAAATAACTGAATAACTAACTCCTTGTGTCCTGTTGTGGTGGGCTGTGTAGGTGAGCTAACTCCTTGTGTTGTGTTGTGGTGGGCTGTGTAGGTGAGCTGCGCCACATTCCTGTGCTGCGCCCGTGGAGTCTGTTTGAGGTGCTGGTTGAGAAGTACCACTACCCCCTCCGGGAGGCCTCCGTCTTCTCTGACTTCCTGCGCGACATGCTGGACTTCCTGCCAGAGAGGCGCTCCACGGCGGCCCAGTGCCTCAAACACCCCTGGCTCCTCGGCTGCTGACACGGCCTGGGTCGTCTGCCTCCAGACCAGACTAGGACTGTGTTCTTTCAAGATGAACTGCTTCGTTGGAATTAACTACCAGTAGCCTGTTAGCCATTTCAAATGGAAATGAAAACGGTTCCCCACCCCTGACCTGTGACCCCAAAACTAACTCTCAGGGCCTCTGCATATCGGTTCCGACAGCGCTGCGGAGCACTTTCGCTTCTGACAATTTCGATTACCCCCGCACACAATTTCACGACAGCAGAGCATGGATTATCAGTGGTGGGTGGCTCCGACAAAATAGAACTAATCACCAGCCGTCCAACATCCGTGGACATGGGCGCTGGTGTGCTGGTGGGGTTGTATTGAAAACAATGGAATCGAACTTTGGCAGAGCGGTGCTCTGCACTTTGTCGGAGCCGATGTGCGGAGGCCCTAATACTTGCCCCGGGAGCAGGGGTTTCGAAGTAGGAGGTAAGTGGGTGTGAGTCACCAGGGCCTCATGTATCGGAGGTTTTTTTCACATATTAATATCATATACTGGGAGGGGGAGGGGGAGGGGGTGTCCATTGGAACTCAGTCCATACGCCCATAGTGATATGTATCTCAGATCGATTGGCAGGTCATATCGCCTTGGCACCGAACTGATCACACTGGCGAGGTGTCCATTAGAACTGAGTCTTTAGGGCCTATAGAAGCAATATATCTCAGGTCAACGGGCAGGACATATCGCCTGGACACCGGACTGGACCTTATCTCTCGCAGTGCTGCCTATTGTACCGACCCCAATCTCCCTGACCCGACCCGAGCCCACCCTGACCCAACCCGAGCCCACCCTGACCCGACCCGAGCCCACCCTGACCCGACCCGAGCCCACCCTGACCCGCCCCAAGCCCACCCTGACCCGACCCGAGCCCACCCTGACCCGACCCGAGCCCACCCTGACCCCTCACACCCCTACGACCTGCACCCCAACCCCACATATGGACACCTGTCCTGCACCCCAACCCCACATATGGACACCTGTCCTGCACACAGTGGTAGACATTTCCCTTGGCACTGAGGAGGGAGTGGAAATAATGACATTCAATGCTTTTTTTTCTTCAAATTCGAAACTTGAATTTTTAATTGCACATTGTAATAATAGATTGGTTTATGTCATTGTATGCACACTGTGTGTGTGTGTGTGTGTGTGTGTGTGTGTGTGTGTGTGTGTGTGTGTGTGTGTGTGTGTGTGTGTGTGTGTGTGTGTGTGTGTGTGTGTGTGTGTGTGTCTGTGTGTGTCTGTGTGTGTGTACGTGTGCGCATGCATGCATACAAATACGTGCGTACATTCAGGCATGTGTGTCTGTGTGTGTGTGTGTGTGTGTGTGTGTGTGTGTGTGTGTGTGTGTGTGTGTGTGTGTGTGTGTGTGTGTGTGTGTGTGTGTGTGTGTGTGTGTGTGTGTGTGTGTGTGTGTTTGTGTGTGTGCATGTGTGACTGTAAGACCTGAGGCTTTGGGGTTGGTATAAATGGAGGGAGTGAATCACTACAGAGTGGCCTGAAGATGTTTTTTCCTGTTGTGTTAATGCCTGTCTTTGTTGAAATGGTGCTGTGTTTAACAAGGGTGCTGTTATGATGAATTGTGAATTATTTTATATACATGAACACCATGAATTGTAATTTTAATTTCATTTTTTTTAATGCACAATACAATTTGTGTAAGCTCTTTCATCAATATCAATAAGTTATTTTTTTTTAATCAATGCCATCATCCAGCCACATCATGAATAATGTGTTCTTTTCATTTTAAATACTGCATCAGATCCAATACAAACACTCTCGCATGATTTTATAAGAACCCAACTCCCAAAAGTACTATTTCCAAGATGTAGGAGGTGCAGATGTAGGTGCACTGTGCAGGAAATGGTCAAAAAAGGTACTGCAACTATGCTGCTCATTGAAACGGGGTTGCCTATTGCCAAATTTGATCTTTACATGAAAATTTACTAAGTAATAAACAACTGTTTTCTAATATGGTTCAAGTACAGTCATTTTTGCAGCTAAAAATGACTATTTTTGGAAATTCAAAATGGCGGACCTTGGAGAAGATCCCCCTTTTCATGTATGAAAAGTGCAATTTTTCCAGTCATAATGAATACTTAGAATTTGATGCTGGTGGTACAGTACGTATTCATGAAAAAGGTAACATTAGTGAATGGGCAGCATGGATTCTGGAAATAAACAACTAAAAAGCTCACACAGTGTCCCTTTAAAATACAATTCAATTAAGAAATGCAAAAGAAACTTATGATTCCAAAAAGAGATATTTCATTTGTGATTGAGGTTTGTTGCATACAGCTTTTATGCATTCTTATATTGTTCTCTAATCATTAGGTTTTGTACTTGCTGTTGCTGTAGCTGTTGTCTCAATGTTATTGTGTTTGAACCTTCCTCTCTATTAAATGATTTTTTTATCACTAGTTGGCCAAGTGTGAAAATCTGTAGAACAAAATTGTAACATACAACTTGTAAAAGTAACACACTTTTTAATGGACTTTGGACCCTAAATTGATTGCTGATCTATCCGTAATTGTAATCATCAACCAATGAAGCTGTACGCTCTGCATTCCACCGCGGGGTCCTTGCGATAAACAACCCGGTATCCACAGTCGCTTGGGATCCGCATACATTTCCTGGGCCAAGATGTGGGCTTCTTGGGGCTGATGGAAAATGTGACACTTTATTTCCATAGAAATTCACAGCAGCAAAGCAGAACACTGGTGTACCATTAGTCTTGTGGCCAATTGTGTTTTAAGTGCAAACAAAGTAACACAATACTATAATCATGTGGTAATGCTTTACTTTATGGTGCAGTAATTACTACTTTCTGTGTAACAACAGGACATCTTACAGGTAAAAAAGGGGGTAATAACAAGTAAATATCATGTAATACACATATCTCAAGAATTACACATCAATTAATAATCTAACTTCTCTCTGTTACCCTGTTGTTACCCAATTAATGGTATTTACTTACCCCCTTTTTACCCGTTAGATAGCATGTAACGTCTCTCTGTTACATTGCTGTTACCCAGAAAGTCACAGTAATTACGTATGGTTACCAATCATTTTCTTATGTTGCTCACTGTTGCATTACTTACGGATAGCAAAAGAAGCCAAGCTGGTGGCAGTAACACTTGTCACAGGCTTTGTAGAAGGTCTGTCCTGGTTTGAAATACTGCT